>NC_141221.1:23805000-23835000 GCF_054856515.1 Filicampus tigris | reverse complement strand
GTTGCCAGGGAACATGGTTGCTTGGACATTGCCAATTATAAAGAATTGAAAAGTAGCTGCCAATAATCACTTGCAAGAGGGGTGAACAATCCACGCAGAGTGCTGCCATGCTTACCGGTGATGGGGCTTTCAGGTTAGCAACCGGCTGGAGTTTGCAGGGTAGAGCAACACTGGAAAGATACTTGCGATATTATTTCCATAAGTGTCTGCTTTGCGGACCATAACGCGGCACACAAATGTGATTTATGACCTTGGTTTAATGGCTGGAGCAGAGACATGGTAGGTATCAGATGACTTTTTCAATAAGGCACCGTCAGACAGGGGGCACAGTGAATGCACCATCACAACAGGAAATGAGGGCTTGTCTCGGCAAGAAAATATGAGAAGCAAGATATCTGATCATGTAATGGCAGATAGATGCTACTTCACTTTGACAGAAAAGGCATCAGTCAATAAGCATCCAATGAGCAGTAACATGAAAAGTATGAAATGGATTCCTCCATTCTATCTATTAAATCATTCTCTCTTGATAGAAGCACAGTGGTCCTGCATGGAGACGATGGCGTTGGGTGGAAATTTCATAATCAATCCGTTTTCCAGGAACAAATAAAAACACTTTTTTTTCTTTTTTAAATCTGAACATTTGTTTTGTTCAAAAGAAAAGTTGACTCACTTGTGCTTGGAAACTCTTGAGAACTGGCGCCACCATCTCCCGGACTTCCTACGAGCAGAGAAAAATGGAAGACTTTGCATCATAATGTATTGGTTGTTCTTTATATTTCCCCCTCATGACGTGTGAGAGTGGCACATGTATTAGCGCCTAAACCTTCTGGGTTTCAGCAGGCATGTTTGAAAAGTGGGGCTTTCCAGTAGCTTGCGTTAAAGCTCAGGATCCAGACTGGGTGAGCTCCCACAACCCCAGGTAAGGGGATTGGGCTGCCAGTGATGACAGCCTGATCCTGTCTTAAATGCCTGTATTTTACTGATGAGATTACAATGTTATACTGTGTATTTGGGCTAAAAAAGGGGCACGCGTGGAGTGCAGTGGAGCCACTGCATACAGCTGCGAGGTCCATTTATTACAACAACAACAACAACAAAAAAAAAGAACGTTCCCTTTGGTTTCATCCTGGATTTCACTAGAATATCATAGAAAATATTTTTTAAATCTTTAAATGTAATCTAGGGAGATGCTTTCTGGTCTCATTAAAAAAGAAAAAAAAGGTTATCAATGGTTTCAAAAGTCAAATGCGTCACATCTTATTGCAATAATACACACAACAATGAAGTGAATGCTGAACGTGACCTTCCACAGCTTTCATTTCAATGTGGAAATGTATGCATAAAACTGCAGCTCTGAATTTTGTTATTCATATACATCTTTGTTCGAAAAAAAAGTTAGGTTATAGGTTAGCATCCTTTCTTCTTTGTTTAAATGCCAGTGCTGCCTGGTAGGAGACATGATTGCAGCCCTGGAATAGGAGAGCAACATGAGTGTTGGCTTGACAATCACTGCTCACAAATATAAGTACCAATATATAGTGTACTAAAGCAACTTTTATACATGAAAAAAACATCTCTAAGGGGATGAGTGGCAGTTTGTGTGTATCTCACCTCAGGTACATTTCTCCTGAACTCCCTGCTCAGTTCTAGCAGATGCTTATGAGAATGTTCACTCTCCTCTTGTCGCCCCGCCAGCTCAGATGCTACAGAGTTTAGCTCCCTCTGCAAACAGACAAAATACCAGCGCAATGGTGAGTGGAACAAAGTGGAAAGACAGGGCAATTTAAGCTGCCAACCCTCGTCCAGTAAAGAGCGTGCATAAATCTGCAATGCAATAAGAAAAGAGAGTGAATATTACTATTGTAATAATGATCATATAGCAGCGCGAATACTTACAGGCAGTCCTTGCCCATAAATAATTAACCAAAATAAATCCAATGCCTACTGTAGCACAAGGCCTTTTAGATAATCAGTATTTGAAATAATCAATATACTTGCAACCGCTATAGAGCAAGCGCCAGTGAGGGGCTGGGCAGAAAAGAGGGCTTGGGAGGGGGAGTGGGAGGGGGGGGGGGACTGCTACGGGGAAGGCGGCGGAGTCACGTGTAGGAACCCAATAACCTGACAAATACCCTTATCAAGAAATAAAGCTTCCTCCTCAATTGAACGACTGTTTCAAAACCTACCCAAGATCTACTTCAAACAATACACCAATATGCTAACGCAACACAAATAGCAAATACAAAATGCTCAATTATAAGTCTGATCTATTTTCCTCTCTTACCCACCAATCATTATATTGACTGGGAACGGATTTTCAATAGCTGGCAGCCACACCCATTGCTTTACCAACTTACCCTTTAGCTACGACTGCCCTTGCAATACGGTAGATATTTCTACGACTACCCTTGCAATAGATGTTTCATTGTGTGTACATGTCAGTGTTATAGGAAATGAGCGCTCCACCCAGGCAACATGTCTGATCCACTATTCAGAGCTGTCTGTGCAGCAGGCCCTTCATCAGAACCTTGCATTCATGCTGGACTCTGCTTCCCTACCCGCCATCTGCAAATCCAATATTATCGATCAGTCATCCAATTCCTGGCTCTTTCAGCAAAGTATTAAAAAAAAAAACACGAAAGGCGAGTCTAAAGTCTACTCGCCTATACTGAGTATCGAGTGAACAGACCGCTGTATGTTCACCTTTTCTTCATTTTTTAATGTGATTCATTATAACTGATGAGGAACTTTTCTTGTTACTGCTGGGGTACAATAAGAAAGTGGAGTAAGGGATTCTATTAACTTTGAATTTATATATGGAGCCAGGATTATAAATTGACTGTATTATAATTAATAAATCTGCAGTCTTACTTAAAGCCAATTGAATAAATCATCACACAAGGAAAAATGGAAGAAAAGGACGGGATGAGACGTGAACTTCAGCAGCCTCATGGGATAGTGGCAGACTGTCGGTCAGCGCTGTTAATTGAAGGGCTACTGGTTCAAGTCCCTGGACTGACAAGTCACTGAGCAACTTGGAGGACTACTACATCACACTACAGCTTTTAACTTTAGTCGGCACTTTTACAACTTGTCAAGTGAGTTTTTTTAGGCCGCTAGCAACTAATGTGTACAATGTCAATTTGTGGATTTTTTTTTGTTTACAAACATTTAATACAAAAAGGAACACTGTTGTGCGTGATGTCACATGTGACTTCACAGGAGCATATTTCAGTGAGAACAAGTACTAAGCCATGAAGACGAAGATGACAGTGCATATACGCAATGAAGATGACAAAGCCAATACTGAAAGTTCTGTGATGTCAACATGTTGACTGACTGTTAAATGCTACTTAATACATAAGTACAGTTGAAGTGGTAGTTTGCACTTTACAAAAAAAAAAACAACAAAAACACTTTTTTGTAATATTCGTTAAAACTATCAGTATAACCTGACAATAGTACATGAGTGATATGATCTATGGAGAAAAAAAAAACTTCACTTGCACTTCATTTATAAGAATCCGCTGCACCCAAGGTTACAAAAAAAAAAAAAAAAAAAAAAGCAAAGGGACTTCAGGTGGTTTCATGTGGAAAAACATGAATGTATTCTTATCCAACTTAAGTTATTTAGTGTTAGTTGTGCCCCTGGATACTGCTCTCCCATTAGATGGCAATGTGCATTTAAGGTTGCATCTGATTGGTCAAAGTTAGATTAAAGCATCCAATTCCATATAAATTTATAGCATGTCTTTTGCATTCTGCATTGCATGTCGCATTATCACAATGACAATATTTTTTCAATATATTGTGCAGCCCTAAGTTAAATGATGCCTCCTCTGTATGTATACACTACAGTATAGAAAATAAACAAAAAACATAAAAGTAGCTCTCTTTTGAAGTCTCGTGTTCTAAATCATACCTCTTCTGTAGGAAATCCATCTTTTACAAAGTATTTCTTACCATCTTTTCAGTGTAATAAATAAAAATAAAAACAGTAGTCTCACTTGTACAGTATATTAGTTTAACAAAGAAAAAAAATGCCCCTTCAGTCTTCAGTTTTCTTCCTCCTGATTGTTTTCTTCTCCGGTCTGTGTTCTCGGGTCTAACATGCAGTCAGTCAACTTTATAGACCAACTCTCTCCTCATAAAGAATTTTTGTGTTTTTCTTTGTCCATATGAGCTTTGAGATCTGCGACCGGCACCTTCATTAGATATGGAAAAATGCATGTGAGCTTTGCACACTGTTACCTTGTTCATGTGGCGTCACTGTGCTCAACTCCAAAGTAGTCAGGGGCGAACCGACTGCAACTGGTAAACATACCACAACTCGCGGTCCAGGGACCGACAGCGGTGACGCATGAACGGGATGTCGTATTGCTCGCTAATTCAACTGGGGCTTCATTCCATCCCATTTCAGCAACAAACAGTTTTCTCTGGCACTCATACATGTAATTGAGCGCACCTGCTCCACACACTTGTCCTAACTGCTGCTACCTGACTTCTCTTATCTTGCTGACAGTTTTAACACTGTAAACCGCCCTTTTTATGAATGTTTTATGATGGCAGTATTTATCCATTTCCATTTTTTCTTATTGGGAACTAGTTAGATTGGTGGTGATTGGTGGTTACCTGAGCCCTGAGCAACTGCGATGTCATTTTCAGTTGACAGCAAGTGACAAAATGGCCGCCGCCTGAGCTGGACAAAAACGGGTGGTTTTTACGGCTTAATTCATATTCCACAAATGCCTGTTAGTCAGAATGCTGTGTTTAGACTAGTGGGGCTGCATAGAACATATCATTGAACATAAAATTTGGGGTTTTTGACTCCCGCTTTAAAAGTAGACTGCGTTTGACATCAGAGGCTCCAATGGCCATGTAAGATAGCTGAAGGATCGATAGTCACTATGGAGTTTTGTTGTTTTCATGATAACACAGGAAAATGTGGACATTTAAGTAAAATAAGTGAATGCTGAGATATTCCAGAGGGCAGAAAATAGATAATCAAATTTGTCCACCGTGTAGGGGACATTAGTGTGTCCGCATGTGTGATTTTGTATTAGTCCTAACTGTGAAAAAGAGATGCAGTACACAGCAAATAGTCCAACACATCGAGTTCATACACCACTGCTACTCTCATTCTACGTCAAGTATGCTTCAAATTCAAGATTTTGGCCATTCTTGGACAAATTGGAAATTGTATTGTAGCGACAGTGAAGAGACAAAGGCCATCAAGCATTCAACTTTTTAAAGTTTATTTTAGTTATTAGCACATCTGAGATGAGCTTGCCTGAAGATTAGTGAGTATTTCAGAAAGTAGCCAACCTTCTCTAGTTTCCAGTGGCCCCAGACCAACTAATCTTGCCGCATGTAAATTTTTTCGAGAAATGACTGAGTGGATTTTATAAGCACTTTAGATAAAACAGTGAGATGATTTTAGTTCACCACCAGGGCTTCAGTGGCTTCATCAGTTTGTGAGTAAGTGGCTTTGCCATATTAAAGATAATGATGAATAGTCACACTATATGGTCAAAAAGTGCAATGACAATACTATGTTTTTTTAGGAAGCTGATGAAAGTGTTCATTAGAAAGGAAGGGAGCCAATATAACGAACCAATAAATTAAACTTCTGACTTATTGTGAAGAAGTGAAGGAGAATTATTTCGTACTCTACTGTTGAAGAGAGCAGTCTAGCTCAGGAATCGCAGAGCAAATATGTAACGTATACACAAGGGGGGAGTAAAAGTTTAGTTGGACTCGCCAACCGACAGCCGTTTAAAATTAGAGGAGAACCGGCCTATAGACAGCCTATAAATTTTTTTCAGCCTGGATAAAAAGGCGAATGACAGACGATGGAAGGGTACCCACGCTGCAGAAGGATGACTGACGAATGATGAACGCTCAATGTTTAGTAAAATGCCCAGCTCTGTCTATATGTACAGTATATGCAGTGTGTACGGAAAGTATTCAGATTCCTTGAAATGTTTCATTAGTTGTGTCATTGCAGCCATGTGCCAAAATCAAAAAAGTTCATTTTATTTCTCATTGATGTACACTCAGCACCCCATCTTGACAGAAAAAAACAGAAATGTTGACATTTTTGCAAATTTATGAAATAAGAAAAACTGAAATATCTTATGGTCATAAGTATTCAGACCCTGTGCTCAGTATTGAATAGAAGCCCCCTTTTGAGCTTGTACAGCCATGAGTCTTCTTGGAATGATGCAATGATGCATGTTTTTCACACCTGGATTTGTGAAGAACCATATTCAGGCCTCTCCAGAGATGCCCAATCAAGTTTAGGTCAGGGCTCTGGCTGGGCCGGTCAAGAACGGTCACAGAGTTGTTCTGAAGCCACTCCTTTGTGGCTTCCGTCGGCCAATCTGCCACAAAGCCCCGATTGGTGGAGGCTGCAGTGATAGTTGACTTTGTGGAACTTTCTGCCATCTCCCTACTGCATCTCTTGAGCTCAGCCACAGTGATCTTTGGGTTCTTCTTTACATCTCTCACCAAGGCTCTTCTCCCTCCCACGATTGCTCAGTTTGGCTGGACGGCGAGGTCTAGGAGGAGTTGTGGTCTTCCCAAACTTCTTCCATTTGAGAATTATGGAGGCCACTGTGCTCTTAGGAACTTGAGAAATTCTTTTGTAACCTTGGCCAGATCTGTGCCTTGCCACAATTCTGTCTCCGATCACCTTGGTGGACAGACCTTCGACCTCTTGATTCTCATTTGCTCTGACACGCACTGTGAGCTGTAAGGCCTTATATAGACTTTTTCTAATCAAGTCCAATCAGTTTGATTGAACACAGCTGGACTCCAATAAAGGAGCAGAACCATCTCAAGGTGGATCAGAAGAAATGGACAGCATGTGAGTTAAATATGAAGGCCGCTGCACAGGGTCTGAATACTTATGATATTTCAGTTTTTCTTTTTTCATAAATTTACAAAAAATTCTATATTTCATTTTTTTCTGTCTATATGGGGAGCTGAGTGTACATTAATGAGAAATAAAATGAACATTTTTGATTTTGACAAATGGCTGCAATGACACCGAAAGTGTCAGTTTAAGACACACACACACACACACACAAATTCTGTACTGTTTTAATTAAGATAAGCTTTCATTAAGATAATCTTTTATTGATCCCCAGAGAAGAAATTATAGAAAATTACAACCCTTGTGAGGATAAGCGGTTCGGATAATGAATGGATAATACCAAAATAACAGAATAATGCATTACATTGAAATTCCTGCCGCCCGAAGACGGCTGGAATGGGCATGACCGCGAAACCTTCGGAAAATGAATGAATTATTAATAAAATGGCAAATTAAGTTTTCAATTTTTGACGGTGTCAGACACAGAGCTACAAAACGACTTCTTTATTATTGATCTGCCCAGAATATTTCATTCATTGTCCAGGATGATTGGCATTTACATGTAACAATGATTACTGTATCTCCATTCTTCCTAATGTTGTGACTCGTCACAAAAACAATAAGAAGCCAGCGACAAGTATCAGACAAGCCAAAACTTAAAAACGCATCATAAAACATGTTTCCATTGGCCATTTAGATGGGCTGCGTTGACAGCATGAGGAGGAGAACGCAAAGATTAAAAGAGTTACTGTAAATATGTTGTGACGTTATCGATACCCGTTGTTGAGAAACAACACAATAACAACTATAATAATAATAATCATAAGAATTAATCAATAATAATAGCTTAGATAGCGCCTTTTAAAGAGCCAAAGGCACTTAATTATTTGAATTAATATTGAGTATAAATATTTTGTCCCACGACTCCAACCCCTAATAATGATCCCTTTTACTCTGTGAGGAATTGCAGAATTTGTCAGTAGCCTGTGTTAAACAATAATGGGTTTCAATCGAATAGAATACTTTGAAAAGACACATGCATGCTTCAATGTCTTTTAGGATGAAAAAGGAATTCAACTTGCCGTAGAATTAAGAGTTTCTCCTTAATCATATGATAGGTTTTAAAAAGGGCATGAGGGACCAAATTTTGACTGTGTGGCAGTTGGGTCAATACAGAGATCCTGTCATTAAGCTTGTGCCAATCAAACATCTAGCCATAATTGATGAATGTCCCCCTGGGAGACGAAAGCTGTCATCAGGGCTGAAAGGACAGCAAAGAGGGAATTTTTGCACGGATTCAGTGCTGGTGTCCTCAAGTCAATCTGGGAGGGGATAGCTCAGTGACTTCTGAGTCTAAAACAAAGTCCAAGATGCTGGAAGCTTATTGGCTTTAGTAAGATGGACCTGTAACCCACTGGAAGTCCGGAAAGGGGGCTTGAAGAGCAACGCGTCGTCGTGTGTAATACATTTAACCATGAGCCTTGTGTCCTTGGCCTTAAAAATGAAAACGGTGTTTCTCACAGAACGCTGCCAAAAATAAGAGCCTGTATTTCAATTTCGACCTTCACTGAAACATTTGCGGGGTCATACTAACAGTACAAACATTCAGACATTTAGGTTACAATAAAGAGCTAGAAGCATTATGAACCATTCCATTGAATCAACTAATCCATTATTTATCAAATTAAAGCGTCGCAAATTCCATGACTTTGTTGAATTCAAAACAGCACAAATAATGTGCAAAGCATACAATAACCAACTTTGCCACAGGATCCAGCAGCCCTTCAAAATCAGAGAAGGCTGTTAAAGTTTAACGAGTACAAGTGTCTTTAAAAAAAAAAAAAAATCAAGGACAAGAACAAAGCAAATGTGTGTTTCTGTAAAAGGGGTTAATTTATGGAATAATTACGAAATACAATTGAAAAGTTGTGAATCTTGTATTTAAAAAAGAGGTTTAAAAATATAGTACAACAAAAAATTATGCTTCAATTAATTCCAGACTGTTCAACGAGGTGATAGTAGGAATAACAAACAGACTGTTGAACCTCACCGCGTGCAGTACCTGTTTGATAAAACACGTATATTGGCGACAGAAAGACAACCAGCAGCGTCTCGTGTGAGTTCTCGCGCCAACTGCCTGAGTCGGCAATTAACGTGTGCGTGGCCACTAGAGGCTCTACGTTCAATGCCGCTTCGCACTTCTTGCCCACACATTCGAACACAATACTAATACAACTAATACAAATTCTCCAGGCAGCTGATGCAGATTCGCAACAACTAATTGCTAATCCCCTAATTAATACACATTCATATTATATGAACCTTTTTTTACTCAGAAGTACTACTAAACTATTACTAAAACTTTTTTTTTTTTTTTTTTTACTTTTTACATGTCAAGAATGACCAGCAGGGGGGGAGGCACCGCCTCACTTGCCTACCCTAACCGCACGTCCCTGCTATGGACTAGAGGTGTCAAAATTATCCATTAATCGACAACTCTATTATCAAATGGATTGGCAACTATTTCAATAATCAAGTAATCGATCAGAGATATTAACTTAAAATTGTCCAAATCCCCTGATTTCAGCCTCTCAACGGCAAGTATTCTCCGATTTCTATAGTCCTTCGTAGAAACAGACTTGACCTTTTGTGTTTAATCAAAATAAGACATTTGCAAACATCTGCTTTGACTTTGGAAAACAATGACTGGACCAGTAACTAAATCAGTTTCATAAAAGGTCGGTGCTATCCCTCGCATGATTTGCTTGATTGTTGTTTAGTTGATTTGATCGTGCTCATAGGATTAGTACGTCAGAAGATGGTGTCAAGTGGAAATAGGTTTCACCTGGTATGATGGAAATAGGTTTGTCTCAGGTAATAATCTCATTTTAAAACAGGCAGAGAGGACAGTACATTTTCCAGCAATTGGAAGAGTTTTAGCAAATTATGGGATTCACTAATGAATTGCATAGAGGGAGTTTGACATTGATTCATTAAAGTAGGTTCGCCTTGATTACATCTGTAGTAGTAAGCTTTTTTGGGGCCTCTCACAAAGAAAAAGCATGGTGGAAAATGTTGACAAGTGAGGGAAAAAAATCTACCAAGGTACTCCGCTGAGGTGGGCTAAGTTAAAATCACTATTGTATGCCCGGCTTGGACAGCACAAATTAAAGACGGAAAAAGCGGAGGAGGAGGAGGAGGAGGAGGAGAAGAGAGGAAAACGCAGATGGGGTATTATTTTTCTTTTTGTATCCCATCTAATTGCAATCATAGGCAGATGTTGGAAAGTGTGACAGCATCAGCAGAATTGCTGCTGAGAGCACAGAATCTTTGTCTAAAAATAATCAGACATTCTGTGTGCTGCTGTTTGTTATAATGGTAATCGATGCTGGAGGCTTTGAATTCCATCAATTTATAGATCCACTCTGTTCTGCCTGGTGACTGTACTACTTCACAACCCCCACCGCACCGAGACTAAACACAGAAACACACACACACACACACACACACGCAACTGCACGCAAGGTCTCGCACAAAATAGTGGCTAGGCAGGTACTCTGTCTCCGCTTGTGGTGGCATCCGCACACATGCAGCAGAGGAGAGCAGGGACCAGTATGCCATTTAGATACTGTAAGTGTACTTTCCTTTCATATGAGCCTTATCGCCACCCATCCTCTGTCAGGCACAAGATTGCCCATAGTTGTGCATCTCAGACGCCAATTTTAGAAGCAGGACTGATCAATAAATCAAACTGCCACAATCAATGAGCCCAATCATTGCAGTCTAGCCCGGCCTCGACATTATTACAGGCAAAAGCACCTCCTCGCCGCCCCAACCCAGGCATTGCCAAAATCTAGAAAAAAATAAAAATTAAAAATAAAAACGCTTAACTTTGTTGGAAGGTCTTTTACTCATTCACTGCCAGACATTTTCAGACCCTCTTTTACCCTAACATTTGAACATTTTTGAAAAAAATATGACGAAATTCCTGGGACTGTCAAAAGACAAATAATTTGTCAATGGCAGTGAATGAGTTGAAGGGGAAATCAAACACTTTTTTTCAAGAATGTTCCCAGCGGGCCTACTAGTTGAAACACGGCATTCTGATTAATATTGCGTTTGTGCAATATGAGTTAAGCAGCAAAATGCACCCCTTTTCAGCCATCTCAGGGGGCGGCCATTTTGTCACTTCTGTCAACTGAAAACTACCCAGGGCTCAGGGAACGACCCATCACAGCTCACCTGTTTTCTAAAGCTGAGCCGTGATTGGTGGGTGGTTACCTGAACCTTGAGTAGTTGTGATGTCATTTTCAGTCAACTGACGCGACAAAATGGCCGCCCCCGGAGATGGCTAAAAACGAGTGGACTAACTCTTATTCCACAAATGCAATATTTATCAGAATGCCTTGTTTCAACTAGTGGGCTTGCATAGAACATATTCTTGAAACAAACATGTTTGGTTTGATTTTCCCTTTAAGCATGATTATTGATTTTTTCTTCAGATATGCACACTGTAAATTCTTTTAATCATTATTATTAATGTTTACCAATACCGTACATATCTTTGTTGTAAAATTCTAACAAACAGGGAGCATCAGCATTAAAGCGGCACGAAAACTGAAACAATAGCTCCATGTTATTTTTTACTGTAGATAAAGTCCTCCAAAATTTCCAAATAACAGAAATGTTCAAATTTCACTTATCTTTGTTTTGATTTCACACACAAAACAAAAACAAGTGCACAGTGTTCCCAGGTTCAGTAGAATCTTTTATCAAGTTTTTTGATTTAATAGTTCCTTGAAATGAACAGATTACAGTTAACATTTTGAAAGAACAGGTAAACACTGCGAGCGGGGGTGTGTGTGTGTTTGTGCACAGACAGAGATCAGGAGCCTCTGACCTCCATGACCTGGCGCTCAGAACGCGAGTTGAGCATGCGGCTTCGGAAAGGGAAGGACTGGGGCGCTGCTATCACCTGGCATCTCCCTCCATCTGTTCAGCCCAGATTGCTGTTCCTTCACTTTCAGTCTCTGTCAGTTTGGCTCGAGCTGCTCCAGTTCACACTCCCGTCGCACGAGCAGACATTGCAAAACTTGCATTAACACTACTTTTTTTTTTCCCTTTTGTGCTCCTGATGGGAGTTGAGCAGGGACACCAGCATAAATCCATAGATCTCCACTCAGAATAGAAAGACCCAGGGGAGGGTTCACTAAAGAGCAAGCCACCGTGATGCAACACACCACCAATACTGTAGGTTCAAACACTATTGATTTTCCGTATATTTCCAGCACCAATAAAAGTCTGTAATTAACAAGCAATGACTTTGGGGTGTTTTAGCAGCTTTGACCAGGTAAATGTCAATCTCTTTATCTCAGGCCGGCACGGACAACTGGCATTTGGCGCCCGTCCTCGCGCAGAGTCGGTGAATGTCATGCAGCTCAGGTCCATGTTGGAGTGATTCAAATCATCTGCAAGTTTAGACGCCGCCTTCCATCACCAGTCATCAATTTTTCGGGGCAGGGTGTGTCAGTCGTGCGTCGGTTGGTCGGAGCGCACGGCGCGGCACGGTGGCCGCTTGCGACGTGGGCGTGGCCATATCATTGGCAAATGTTGTCAGGTTTCGGCAAATTTGTCAAACCTTTTAATTCAAATAGTCAAAAACAAACAAAATTCATTGCCATTAGTTTTTTTCAGCCCAAATTTAATAACATGCTCCCGCAAGATGCTGACCATATGCAACTTGGCAAGACTATTGACCATGCACACCCTTTCCCAAATTGTCCACTGTGTGGCAGAAACACAGATTCACACGCAGATGGTGGAGACTTATCCAATGTTCATTTAGATTTCGTTCTGACACCTCTCTAAACTCAGGAGTCGGGACTGGTATGTCTGATAAATCATCCAAAACAATTAGTCCCCGGTATGTTAGATTGTCTTCAAACAGCATGCCAAATTTTCCACACGGGGAGAAATGTGTATGAGCGCTATGATCATCAGCAAAAGGTGTGACCGGTGTTGTCAGCCATTATTCGTCATAGACCGCTTTATTTAAGAGCGTTTTTGGCACCCTTCACAACAGAGGACAGCCTACTTGTCAACACGTCTCTCATTTTAATTCCAAAAAACGCCCGCTTGAATCCCATGCAGACGATCACTTCTTACGACTCGCCGATTCGGTAGACAGTGGAAAAACACCATTCATAATTGCGCAGAGTCTAATCTTCCGCTTTTCTAAGATGAGGCAAATATTTGACGGAATCCTGCACCTGTTCGGATTCTACTGAATAGCTACATCGAAGGGTCCTCCGACTAGAAATTGTGTGCGCTCGCTAAAATTTACGACACGAATACTCCAAGTGAAGGGGCCCAGTAAAAAATCTTATTTATCATCATTAGGGCTGACCATTGTTCTTTCTCCTTCTACAAGTGTGTGGTTGCAAAAAGCATGGCTGTGGTCATCGTGTGCTACATTCTCTCTGACTAATTACACAGTCTTGTGAAACATTGGCAGACTCGAGTGACACCTGAGAAGACACGCTTAATGCATTTGCAGGAATGAAGTTGTGAAAGAACAACAGAAAACACAAACTGAAGGATATACAATGGAAGCGGTAGCTTGGGGGGACAGGCCGGGAAAAACCTGAACAATTAAAGGCAAGCTTTGTTTCGCTATTTCCTTCTAAAGTGGGGAACAGTAAATTGGGGTTGGATTCTCTTTTAAGGCTCCGCCATTCAGGTCAGTTGGTGAGAGAGGCAGGAGGCTCCGTAAATGCACTTGTGACTGCGATGGCCCACTTTCAGCAGAAACGCTGAGCTGGAGCAATGCAAGGCAGCTAACCTGCAATTGTTTATTCTCTCTTAAGAAATGTCAATCTGTTCACTCTCAGGTGTGCTGCTCTTCCTCTTGTTTTTGTTGTTTTCTCCCCCCGTACTCTCTCAGATTTCCCCTGTCGATTGCAGCGAGATCAAAGCTCCACCGCTGGAAGAATCTGAATATTTCAGGTACGGAGAGGCGGCCACGTTTCGCACCACCTGTGTAGCGCCGAGAGAGGTCCCTCCTCTCACTCAAACTCAGTTATAGGGCCCTCGGGGCCCGGCGACATAAAACCGAGGCCACCTGGCTGAGAGGGGGGGAATGCTACTTTACCCCGCTTCTCTCTGCGGTGCTTTCATTTTATAGCATTTGAACCAAAAATAAAATGAATCTAAATAGAGCGGCGAGAGTGGGAATAAAACAAGTGCTGACAACAAGCAGCTCGGCGCTTTTGAGGCCTGTCACAAAGGCTCCGAGATCTGTACCAGCGCAGCAGAATGGGAGCAGACACTTAAAAGGGCAGTTTATACATGAATCGTTTTGGAATGTGCCTCGTTCTGTGGCACTGGGTTAGCGTCGCGTGTTCAAAAAAGGAGCCCGGTCAAGAGAATATCTTACAATATTTTACAGAGTGTGCAGTCAAGGTTTGTAAAAATAATATCTTGCCAAGCCGGGGCATACAAATTGCTCTTCCTGCGTACGTAAACATTGGCCGTCGGTGTGATGCGCTGTCCTTGAGGGGCTAAGTACCTTGACGCATGTGCGAATGGTGTGTGTGTGTGTGTGTGTGTGTTGAAGAGAAGAGAAAGAGACTAGAGAAGAACTAGTGAGGATGCAGGCATACGTGCGTGTTGGGGGGGTGTTACTGGTGCACGTTCCACACTAGCGATTCGGAGCCTTGTCTCTCAAAAGGGCCGTTAAGTCTTTACAGCAAATTCCTTACATTCATCTGTGTCAGGGCACTCGGCGCACATTAGGCGTTTACACAAGAGGAAACAAAATCTATTTGATGCTACACTGCCCGCACATTCACAATGCTGGCGATTCCGTGTTTCACATGCATTTCATATTCCGAACGGGCAGGCGGACAGGCAAGCGGGTGGAGGGATGGGACTCCATCTTACTGTAAATCGGCAGTTAAACACTCGCCTAAATGTAATCTGGGAAGAGTCAACAAGCAGCCTCGCTTACACTGCTCAAGATATTTGTTTTGATTCACTCTGGAATGTGCCATTGATTTTTGTTATTCCTCCTAACGATCTATGCAAACGGCAGAGCAGAAAAGTCACACTTCATCTTTTCCTTCCCGACTGCCCATCTTTTACACTCAGTGGTGCTTATGAGAACAAGTGGAGGTTAATCTGGAGCAGGCCATCGCCGCTCCGCTCATTGGAAATGTCAGCGGGGACGCGCGGGCATTTCTTAATACCAAACTAAACCAACAAGGGTGACGGCGCCAAGATGGATGAGCGTCTACGAGGTGTCCTTCCCCCACCTCTCACCGCAATCACCCGCCTCGCCCGCTGCGGAAAACCGTATCAATCAATCGATTTATCGCCATAAATCAGGCCGGGGTTGGATTGTATCAGCAAGTCGTGCGATCAATCAATTAGTCGGGACCTAGCAGCCCGATTTGCCTGGAGAAAGATGAACGCTCCTCCGCATCATTCATTTGCTTGTCCGTTTAGCCATCAAACAGCGCTGATGTTGAGTCTCTGGCCCAACAAGCATCCTTTTATCGATTAAACTCGCAAAGGAATCAAAGGACACTTAACTGACCGGGAATAATTCGGCCTTCTGCATTGTAGAGAAGTATGTCCTGTGCTCTCCGTTGGTAGGGCTTAGTTGCTCATACCAAAGCAAACGGTACATAAACATTTGGACCCGAGATACCGCTTTGGCTGAACAAGCGCGACGAGACAAAAGAACTCTTCCGAAGGGAAAGCACCCTGCAGTCAGACAAACATGGCGTCACGCGGAACAAATCACAGATCATTATGAGCCACCCCAGCCAGGTTTTCATGACGAGACAAGGGGGAACTAATCGAGGAAACAGCCGGGTGAACAAACTGCCAAAAGCATACGTATGATGGCATATTCGTATCACATTTCATCCCAAGTGTGAATTCCAATCCACGCTGTGACACCGCCTTCCTCGGTCCACTGGCTCCCATCTGTAACTCTGGTGTCAGGATGTCTCCCAGGACCGGCTTGGAAACTACAGGGACAACGAAAAGCGTCGGGAGCAAGTAGAGCACAACAGAGTGCGCTGCCGGAGCCTCTGCATGCGTCTAGCCCAGCAGCAGGTTGGAGTGTGGCAGACTGCGTTGCAGCCATGCAGCGGAATCAACACGCAGGGGCTTCCTGGTGGAATTCATTTGAAACTGTGCTGTCCTCCTATGTTGGAATGGAAGCGCCGCTTCATCTCTCCTTGACCCGATGATGTAATCCAACAAAGGCATAAAGGTTAGGAGATTGGACCTTCCCGCCAAAGAGGCCCCTGCTTTCTCCGGGTTCTCGCGCTTCTTGTTTTCCTCCCACAAAAAAAAAAAAATGTCTGTTAGGCTAATCGAAGACTCTACGTCAGGGAACACCAACGCGGTGCCCGCGGAGCCCCCCCCAAGGAACGTATATGAATAGCTTGCAGGCCTGTTCAAAATATAGCTCACCATTGATGGGGCATTGTCATTTTCTAGGAATGTTGTATAAGTGATTATTTCAAAATGTAAACAATTGAAGAGATTTATAGAAAAAGAGTGTTGCATATTGGTATTAACCTGTTTCCTAACTCTCGTGAAACATCATTATCAGTGCGTTCACATAAAATAATGTCATTATTAATCATTAATCGGGCAGTCATTGATGAATCTTTTTAGAATCGATTAGCTTATCGATGATTCCATCGATTGCTCTGAAAATTGCCCCGTCCCCAGCCTCGAGGCAGAAATTTTGGGGTCAACCAATTTATGTGGTCGACTTAGTCAAGATTTTTTTCCAAGCTCTAATAATAATGACAACAAATGATTAAACATAATTTCAGGAAATGCGTCGTTTCACAAGTGTGCGTCAAACTTTGCACTGATCAGCAGCCAAGAATGAGCTTTCAGGCTCAAAAAGGTTGGGAACCCTTGCTTGAAATTTTCCATAGGTGTGAATGTGAGTGTGAATGGTTGTTTGTCCGTATGTGCCCTGCAATTGACCGGCGACCAGTGCATGGTGTACACTCCCCTCTCACCCGAAGGCGCCAATAATTCGCAAGTCAAATGAGGACAAGCAGTATGGAAAATTGGGCAGGAAAATGGTTCTAGTCTATTGAAAGATACAAACCATGAGGGAACATATTCATAACCCTTTTCAAAGATACAAAATGATCCCTCCTTAGGCTACCTAAGGCACCATTGACAAGCCGTTGTACCCCTAAAGATACAATAGTGTACATACCTTTCAGAGAGAGCACGAACTGCCCAGTAAATGTGAAATGACCCAAAGGAGAATCATTGGAATTAATGATCCAAACATTTTCTTTTTGGGCTAAAGGCACACTACACCCTGGACTGCTTGCCAACAGCAACAGAGCCCAGATGGACACAGACAATAGTATCACTATTATCATTATTATTATTATTATTATTATTATTATATTATTATTGACACAGGAACAGAACAGAACAGAACAGCATCATGTCAGTCAATAGGGAACTAAAATTGTCTATTTCAGTTGTGGGGTTTTCAACCTAATCAATCAATCACACAGACAACAAAGATCATTTGCAACACTGTACTTTTCAATTAGATTCGAATTTAAAAGCAGCCCAGCCCATTAGTTAATGCGGACAGTTAAAGACCTGTTGTTTTCCTGATATGCAAAGGGACTAGTACTACATCCAACCTAAAGTATAGTGCAGCGCTCTAAGGTAAACACAAGGAATTGTTTTTCTCTAACTCCATCCAAGCAAGCAAAGAAAAGTCAGAGAAGAGCAGAGGAGGGACTCAACTATATTCAAGACACACACAATTATACTATGGAGGGGATCCATTATTCATCTCAGAAACATTTTTCATTTAAGAGTGGGCTGAATATGAGCAATGATGAATGCATCGCCCAGAATGCAATTTGTATGTAAAATAACAGAAGATTACAGACTAGGTTTTAAGAGCAAATGGAGTTTGTTGCCATTGTAGTACAAAATACATTCCTACAAATGGGAATAAAACCTGAACCTCCTAAAATCACTTAGCCCATAGCTATGTGCCTTGCAAGGTTTTATGAAGGGTCAAAATGAGAAGCTCAAGTGATGAACGAGCTGACCAAAATAGATTTTCATTCACACCTCACATTTCATCAGGCTGGGCCATTATGAAAAAAAAAAAAAAAATCATGAGTAGTTTGTTTGACATATCAATCACAATTATTCATTGAATTTGAAAGTTAGTATTTATTCAACTACAAAATCTCAAATTACTGAAGCCTCTTGCGTTTTTATTCTGCTGCAACTACACCTTTTCCGAATCGCGTTTCTCCACACATTCCAATCCTGAATAGGCACATCCCTTATTCCTTTGTTGTAATTGTCTAGGCAATTTTACATATAACTTGAAAGAACAACCAGAAAATAAATGAGTAACCAAGTAATATAAGAATACACTAAAGTAATCGCAATGTGTCGACCAAAAATGCATGCCTCAAAACAGTTTTGAATCATTTTTGAAAATATATATTTGCGTCACCCGGAACCAGTGTTTGAACACTTTGGGGTATCCGCATTGATATTTGTTGCTGATGGACGCACTCATCCAGCAGCAAAGTTTGATGATTCTTAGGGTATGTGGTCGCTTTAGACTGAGAAGAGAGAAAAATGTGGTCTTATGTATTACTGCAAAGCGGAGCTAGAGGAAATTGGAGACTTGAACAAAGTAATCGATGTAACAATCGATAGGATATTCAAGCCCAAAAAGATGTGTTTGTGACAGCCCCAGTGACCGTATATTACATGTCTGTATGTGTTCCTACAGCATTTGTGTGTGATTCTTTTTGGAAGGATTAGTACTCCTGGAAGTCGATGCTAATTTCCGTTAGCATGTCAGTGGGATACTACATTGGCGTAAGCATTAACACTGCCGCTGTTTCTAAAACGAAGCGTATCTTGTATTTAAATACTGTATACAATAATTAAATGTAGGCCTGGGCAATATGTCTAGAGAGTATATCACAATATAAGTATTTCATATTGGTCGATATTGTTAATTTTTGTATTTAATTTTTCCTCTTTTCCTTTTTTTTTTTTTAACTATTCAAAATAAGAACCTGGAGAAAAGATGCTGATTTAGGTAATTTTATTTTAACATATAATATTTAACGTTTAATTAATAAGAGGTCAAGGCAACAATGAAAAAACTCAAATAGACTGGTCAATGTAAAGAGTAAATGAATGTCTTTTTAAACAATGTGCTGAGTAGGGCTGGCTGATATGGCTGAAAAATGTATTCAATTGAGAATCAGAGGCCTATGATTCAATTCGATTCCGATTCTGATGCATCACTACAGGTACATTGGCGTACATTTTATAGTCCGTGCAAAACACTGGTACCTTTTTAAAAACAAAAAACTCAAAGAAGAGCAATGATTTATATTTCACACTTTGACTTCACTGCACTCGTATGAGGTTTTGCTTGTTCCGTCACCTTGTCACGTATTAGCTTAGCCTAGCACAGACATCTGACGTACAAACGCACTTAATCACTTGCGCATGCTTGTAATTTTTTAATTTAGACTTTAAATATAGATTATGAATAACTTTGAATCGATTCGGAATCTTTTTAATACGCCGAACGATGCATCAAAAAACGATTATCGTTTCCGCCCCTAATAATTACTGATTTTGTTTTTCAAATATTTAAGAAGTTAAAACAAGTTAAGAGAAAAGAAGTTAAGGTTAAGCCCCACTTTCATTCGGCGTGCGTATGCCACACACAGCCCTAATACAGTACTGTATTTTTATTGTGTGTTTAATTTTACATTTAACTCCAACTGGGTTTCATTGGACAGTTTGAAGCACGCTCATGGAGGGCACAAACACATACACATCACTTGATTGCTGTGCAAGTAACATGGTGCATTCAAGGTACTTTGGAAACTTGCACACACGTACTCAACGCCATTTGGCTCATTAATCGTTTTTCTTTTATTATAATGTTTTAAAGAACGTACCAAGTCAAATTCAAAATCATGAATACATTTGGAATAATTGCCCAGCTACAATCAAGGCCAATAGAAAAAGCGCGGTAAGTAAAGCGGACAAGCGGGGCCAATTCCGTCCGAGCTCAGTGGAATATTCTCTTGAAGCTCACCCATTTGCAGCCAGTGTGCAACAGCAGACACAATCAGATACATGTCTGCACGAGAGCCGACAAACGTACCATCAACAAGTTCGTCTGAAGGCTTGCTTCTCTCATCAGCTTCACTCGGTGCACCACGTTTCAGTTCAGTGCCTCCCAAGACACGCAAAGTGCATTCCCCTCTCCCTCTATTCATAGCACAAAGATTGAACACAGCCTCCTAACACAAGACATTCCCACCACAGAGCGTGTAATACAACTCATTACTGGGCTTGGAGGGTGCAGAGGGCTGTGATAGGAGTGACAAGCACAACAGACCGAGCATGAGGGGGGGTCTACACAAACATCTCAATCATTCCTTCCAACCAGCACAGCTTTAAAACCAGCCTTAAAACTAAAGCAAAGCAATTGATTTTTGAGGGCTCTCTTATAAATCCTCTTATTGTAGAATTGAAGCGAAAACAAAACACACTATTTACACATTGATTTGAAAGTGCCTTGAATCTTCCCAAGGATATCACGACTTATGATTGCAAGCATTCAGAGACTAATTCATGTTTTCAGCTAAACTTCTCCTCCTGCCTTCCCCAAATGGTTTTTGGTCCACTAGCAAACAGTGGCTAATCACTGAAGCGAGCGGGGATGTATCTGGGGCAGTTACATTGATCTGGGTGCCTGACCTGTACAGCACCACTGCGGGGTCACATTTTTATGTGCCAACATTGACCACTGGGTTCGGTCTGGTTCTGGAGAAAGCAGTTGGTGGGGCTCTGTGTTTTTTTTCATCAAAATGAACTTCAGAGTGTTAAGAGTTTCAAGCACACAATCATGAAGGAAAACACTCGAAAACAGTTGGGTTAAAAATAACACAATTTAGGGTCTAAAACAGGACCGATCCACAAATTGGGTCAATTTGACCCACCTCCTTATGTTGTTTTGCACAAAACTGCCAATATTTGGGGTTGTTTTCTGCAAAATAACCCAGAAGGTTGGGTCAAATTGACCCAAGTAGTGGATCGGTCCTTTTTTGACCCAAAATGGTGTTATTTTTAACCCAACTGTTTTAAGGGTGCAGGTGCTGATTTTCTTTTTCTTTTTTTTTTTTTGCTGAGCACAAAAAAATCTTGTCCTTGACCGGAGATTACAAGGGGACCCGTTATTGAACTGTGCTCATGTGAATGTCAACAAACAAAGACCAACAGCACAACAAAAATGTACAGAAGTTTTAAGACAGCATTTGGCGAAGGGCTAAAAAGATCTTGGGAGTCAGGAGATGGGAAAAGATGTGAGGGGTTGTCAACATCTCCCTTTCTGTTCGTGTGTTTCAGATTGAAGGGAGCAAATGGGCCTAATTCACACAGGCTGTGTAGCGAGTGTCTCTGCTGTCTAGCAGTGTGAGCGGGAATTAGATCTATGGTTTGCAGCCTTCATCCCTTCCCAGACAGACTTGTTCCGGCTCAGAGGCGCTGCCTAATCCGCACCCCTCTCCCGCTTGCACTCCCGGAAAATGACTTCACACAGCTGCCTCAAATGCCGCGCAGCGATTCTCCACTGACTGACTCACCCCTCCGAAAAAAAGACTTAGCAGACCTCCCCTAGCTCATTTAACATACCAATTCCTCCCAAAAGCTTACCCTGGGAGACGAAAACGGCAAGGAAAACAACTACAGCCCCACTTGATGATTTAAGGGTCTTTTTCCTCCAGAGAGGTGTCAAAATCAGTAGTAGAGTGGGAAGAATTCAAAGAACAAGGAGTTTGCGTAGCAGTAAGAGGTGGATTTCAGTCCAAAATATCACTGTGCAGGTACGGTATGACAAGTACAAAGCCAATATACGGCATTTAGTCTTACAATCGTCCAATTATATTGGCTGTCAGTTCATAGCATGAGTTGTGGTTTTTAACGAGGACAAACACTACACACGGATGAACAAGGTAAGAGTGGGCTTCATCATTTTGCCTTTTGGGTTCAGGGAGGTGAATTCCCAATGACGGTGTGGTCACTTGCCCTGGCGATTGAGTGGTGACCAGTCCGGGTCAGCTAGAACAGGCTACAGCTGTGAACAGGATGAGCGGTAGAAATGGGATGGATGGATGGATACAGACGGACGAATGGACAGTGTGGTCACTCAAACACGCCCTGAAGCCCTGAGGGCAAATAGTATTATCTTTTCATTGGTTTACAGTATGTGTATTGAAAAATTGATGAAATCCATTTCATCCACTAGACTGTTCGCCGTTGTCTACTTTTGCCCTTTTACACCTGCCAAAAAGACTACTATGGTGAAGTGGAGATTGCATTTGGGGAAAGACAGAAAGTGAAAAAGTGCCAAACCTGAAACAACATGAGCAGGTGAATGATATCTTACAAATATTCAAACTGAAACATTCAGAATCAGTCAATTGATGCCGCAAGAAATGAACTGTACTCCGCAAGAACTCCTTGGACAGTGGCAAGAAAAGGAAATGATATTACCATATTTTTCAGACAATATCAATCAACAGGTCTATTTTAAAATATTTTCTTACATAAAGGCACTCAGGATTATATGGCGCATTATTTTTGTGAAGCATTGTATGTTGAATAGTTTATTCTAATTGTACCGTATGTTATTTGATAGATTTAGCATTATTAAGCTAGGTTCAGACTGCATTGTCCAATGTGCCGCCACACGAGGGTTGCTTCAAAACGTAGGAGGGGATCCTCCGACAGACAAAAAAAAAAAAGTTTGAACATCTAGTCATACTAGTCAATAAAAGTCAATCTGGTGACCGGGAAACAAGTCAATGCACTCTCCATTATCCAAGCTTTTTGGCTCGGTCCTGGCAGCTGGAGGCTGGCTTTGTATTTTACCTTGCGCTGGTCCGGTTCCGCATTGTAACACTGGAAATATGCCACCAGAAAAACTCCGTCTAACCGGCAAACGCAGCACCAGCAGAGGTGGGCATTCCGTCTGGTCGGTCAGATCCATCCGTCTACGACGGACGCCCACTTTGCTGACATTAGACGATAGACGGGAAACTCTGATTAGATGCGGATGAGAATGAGAAGGCAAACACGAATGTTAAAGTAAATAGGAAGAAATGTAACATTATGTTTACCTCTCGGCTCCACAGACCACTATGATATTGTCCCACATTGGAACGTTGGAGACGCGCCACCAGAAATAGATCGATTTAGGCTTATCATTATTAGTTGGACTACATTCCCCATGATTCTTAGACACGAAAGCAGGAAGTAGTTGTAGTTCCGGTATAACGAAAACAGACGCCTGCTAGCAATTATATGCGGATGAGAATGCAAACATAATCGGAAGGAATTTGGAAGAAATCGGAAGTCGATATTTGAGAAAATTAAAGGATTTGAAGTGCGCATTGTGGTCCAAATAAATACGGTACTAGAAAAAGAGAATGATTGAAGCCTAATATGGCATAGTATAGCAAGACTGGAGAGAGGTTACTTATCCCTCCACGGCCTTTTGACACTAAATTAAACTGTTGAGTCCATTCCCAAGTGCCAGCTAGTTATCTTTTCCAGGCTAATTTAACACTGTAATTTACATTCCATATAAAATGCATCCTGATGTGGGGCTGTCAAGGCTGTACATCATTTGCAGAGCATGCTCCACTTTTAGAGAAAAAGGCGGAATTAGATCATATTCATGATGCAATTAAACACTTCAGTGGGAATCGATGTAAAACCGATGAGCCCTGAAAACAATGCATATGGCTGAGAACATTAGAACACATTACCTACCCTTGGTTCCCTCACTCCGCAGATGCAATTTAAAATCCTCCACTCCACTCTCCATCGCTCCAGATTCATAACACATGGCGATAATAAAATAATTTTTCAGAAAATTATTCAACTACTAAATTGCCCATGGTAACTGAGTATCAGATGAATGTGATGTGAATTATTAAGGAGGGAAACTGATTGTTCTCACCATGGCTGCAATAATTGGCCAAATGAGGAGCAGGTTACGGTAAAAAACAGATCACACATGAAACATTGGTGTTGATGGAAAAACGTCAAAACTCCATCTGCTGCTTGAGCCTCCAACTGAGTTGATGGTATCGACCAATTTCCCAAGAGGAGCTGTGGGGGATTTCTTATGGATACAGAGATGAGAACATTATATTACATTGCTGCATATTCACAGAGGAACCTGGTACCAGGGGTGTGGGGAGAAAACCCCTGCAAGAGCAAACGGATGCAACACCACCTCATTGCATTTTACATAATCCACAAGACAACGCAGCAGACCACATACAGATCACTTCAACTACCTGTCACAGTCCTCTGCACAGCCATCAGACTTAACTCTGACTGGCTTAGAGACACCGCTTCAGAGAAAGCTGACAAACAACAAGCAAACCCAAAAATAAATAAATTACGGCCCAATTCATTTTTTTTTTGCGCCGTTAGTCATCAGTTCATTTTCCACTGGAGTCAAATTTCATGTTAAAAGAATGGACACATGCAATAATATTCAGACATTAAGACTCATACAAGAGTCAGTAATTCCGAAGAATTTCTGACAGGAAGAGTTGGCCTTTCAAACAGAAACAATTACGCGCAACGGTCCTTTAATCTGTCCAACAGTTGTGGAGGTGAGCAATCGGGTCAGCCTAAAGGCATTACAGTTTGTCAGGATACAGTCAGGAGGGTAAAAAGCTACATACATAAGTAGCCAACGTAAATAGGGCGCAGGACACAGGCTATGTTACAAAAATGTCAAACTTTTTCAGAAAAAAGACCACTGAACCATCCATCCATCCATCCATTATCGATATCGCTTATCCTCACAAGGGTCGCGGGGCGTGCTGGAGTCTATCCCAGCTGTCTTCGGGCAGTGGGCGGGGGACATCCTGAATTGGTTGCCAGCCATTCGCAGGGCACACAAAGACAAACATCCGCACCCACAATCATACCTAGGAGCAATTTAGAGTGCCCAATCAACTTACCATGCATGTTTTTGGAATGTGGGAGGAAAACTGAGTATCCGGAGAAAACCCACGCAGGCACGGGCAGAACATGCAAACTCCACACAGGGAGGCCGGGGCCGGGATCGAACCCACGACCTCTGAACTGTGAGGCGGACGTGCTAACCAGTCGACCACCGTGCCGCCCACCACTTAACCATTTAAAAAAAAAACAAAAAAAACATCAGAACTTGAAGAGTTTATCCCAAACAATTCAGAACTTTAAGAAGCTTTCGGTGTCATATCAACTGGTAAAACCAGTAAAATGTTGAACAGTTTGAAAAGGCATGTGATAGGGGTGTTACAAAAGACCGGTTTTGAATCGGAAAATCGGTTTTGATTAAAAAGATGTAAGCGCATTGAATCAAACCGAATGGAATCATTCCACTTTAAATTATCGTGATACATATCAAATCGTCTTTTATTGGAGAGGAAATGCTACATTTACAGGAACCCAGTGACAAGTTCATTTATATTGTGAGAGATGATGCACATCACTAGCATGCATTGAAACAGACAGAAAATGTTTGAAAATGTCACTTTCATCACATAATGTCATAAAATGTGTCCATTTAGATTGTGACTATGCATTTATTATTTTACTAAGTAACCTCCAGTCCAATGAGAAAAATGCCAGCCACTAAGTCTACTGCAGTAGACACCACCTATCCGCTGCCTTTTCTTTACCAATGGGCCACAATACAAAATATGGGACAGAGAATACGAGCAGTGGAGGAGTGTGATCCAATTTGACAAAATGGCAAACCATGAGATGACTGTATGAAGAATGAGTGGACTGCGCTGAGAATTCTGCTTATTCATGTCCGGCACTCTGCGATCAATGCTACCTGTAACTAGTGGGTACACTAAAAGTGGGTACACAGTGTATCTTGACAGTCGAGCATTGTCTCTGCGACCTGTACACAAAAAAAAAAACCCACAGTGAATGGAATGAGCGAATGGCACGGGGGCCAATCCCAGTAGTAATAGCAAGGATACAGAGCCCGTACCAAAACAAGACAGAACAAATGCCACCTTTGTGTACCCAGTGTCATTTGTACTCAGCTCAGGCACTTCGGGCCATCCCAGAACCCAGCAGACAGAAGTCCAAATCCCAGCTATGCATCCTCGGTATTTATTATCATGGACAAGCATTCATCCTCCTTCCCCATTTCATAGGCCACAGAGACGAGGGTTGGGGGAAATTCACTGCTAGGCCTACTCCCGCTGTTCCGTCTGCTGTCAACACTCCTCACAGACTTTACACTCACCTCGTCACATTCATACAGTACAGAGAAGTGGCTGCCCGTTTTTTCTTTATGCTTGTCTTGGTTTATTCTGGTGGCCGCACTTTTTCTCCTCTACTCACAGCTCCAATCAGATCGCCGAGCTTGGACAACAGAGCCATTGTCTCTTTAAGCGGAAGAGGCAGTGCATCAGTGAATTTGTTCCTCTTCCCCCACTTAATTAGGCTAGCAGCGCATTACTGTTTATACTTGCGGGTATTGTACGTTTGCTGAGAACAATTACAATATGACAAATGATCCGTCATTGCCATCTATCAGGTCAGAGCTGACAGGAATCCAATAGACAGGGCAGCCATTCGTCCCCCGCTCCCGATCTCCGGGGTCCCATGCTTTGGTATCCATGACAACGTGCAAGCCACTTGCCACGCTTGCCACTTCACAGTGAGAGATGAGCGTCATGAGTGGCTTTGAAAATTAGCCTTTGACACACTGTTCTCCTGCTCTTCCACCCTCCTTGCCTAGAGTCCAGCCCCTTTGGGGGCCCTCAGAGCATTCACAGCCCTGTTTCACATTCTGGCCTACACAAACACAAAAGCAGACACACAGCCAGACTCTTGCGAAAACATCTTTCTGCGTTCCTGAGTGCCAAATTTACTTAGCTGTATGATTCTCATCTTTACCTATTCGGCACTGGAAAAGGAGACACACGTGTAAAATAGAAGGATACAAAATGGACAAAAGCAAAAAAGGAAGGAAGAAGAATGCCCTAATGCCCATGACCTGCCAGAGCAATAACTATGAGAAACTGATTCCACAAAGGAGAGTCTGCTAAAAAGCAAAATATGTGTCCTGAAGTTAGATTATGTCCATTACGTATCAACTTTTGTGTTACTGATTATGTGTACTTAAAAATATATAACCCTTAGATTGAGGCAGGAATTATGCTTTTCTTCTAACTTAGAAGACAGAGACTGTTAACGTGAGCCTCAGACACACCTCTTTCGGGGTGCGCTTATACCATAAACTGCACTTGGCAGCTTTGAATCATGATTGAAACAAACAAAGCTGCGGAAATGCAGTGCTCTGTCAGAAGCAATGGTTTTATGGTGTGTGATTAATCATATTTGGAGAAACATTAAAGGCAAAGGAGGTAAGGATGTCAACTGATATAACCCACCACTGACATCAAGCAGAGCCAGCTAGCTCATTGATGTGGCAGCATCTCATTTTCACCAAGCAGACAGTTTTGCAGCGCCTTGCGGTTCTTAATTATCTCCCGACTTTGTCTAATTCAATCAACACAACACAGATCCGGGTGCGAAATGGCACTCACATCCCCTCAAGCTCAGCAAGTCAAAAAACACTGAATAAGTGGAACAGGCAAACTGACAAAATGGCAGAGCACATGAGAAATTTGAGCTATTTTATCTCCCGGGCGGAGACCTCATCCACAGCGGCCGCGATGAGGGAAGTTGACAGAGGGACCAATCAGCGTTTTGTTTTAAGTTACAATGCTGCGTTCAGCGGGGGACACTGGAGTCAAGTGCTTTGATGGAACTGCAGAAACTGCCATACTGAGCGAGCTGTGTGGGGTCCGTCACTTGGCAGAGTTTCATCCTCAGGTCCGCTCCTTAGACGCTTGCCGCCGGACCGTATAACCCCCAGCAAAATGGCATCCTAGGTCTTCAATTGGCTGCTCACCATTCTAATAGCCCACAACAGAAGACTAAACAATAAGCCATAGTGTGGGCATTTGGGCACACTCACATGCAGTGAATGTAAAGGTCTTTAGGGATTAAACTGTTTGCCAATTTGGAGTTGAAAAAGTAAGCGATATTTAATGAGGAGAGGTGGGATGTCTGAACCCATCTCAAAAAATCCCTTATCCACACTTCCACTCGTGCCACCCATTGGCCCCCGCCTAATTCCAAGAACCACAGCATCATTACCTTTAGACAATATTAGCTCAAACAGCATGGAAGTCCCACTGTCACTGGAAACCCTTTACTTTGCCACTAACTGCCAGATCTGTTTTGCACTTGCTACACACTGCCAAAGCGAACAATGGCGGATTAGTGAAGCCTGTCTCCTGTTGCAGCAGAGGTTAATTTAAAGTGACAGGGCTAAGTCGCCTACAATTATGTATGCAGAGAGATATTATGGCACTTTGTTACATCAGATCATGATTGGATTAAACTGTTTCCACAACAATGAAAGTTTGATTCTAATTTTCAGCGGTGGCTGATAGCAATCCTGTCAGAACAAAGAGTATTACAATACCTTTTTGTTTTTGCTCTTCCCATTGATATTAATGGGACAGGGCATGCATAATGCTCACTGAGGATGTGAACATCCCCCCAACAATATATTTGAAACCAAGCAATATTCAACAGTATTTTACACAAAGGTAGCGAAATCTACAAATCTACTGCAAAGAGCGGGAGACCCCTTAAGCGGGTGTTCTTTTGGCCTCGCAGAAGGTCACAGCACCTGACCAATAAGCTGCTATTAATCCTTACAGAGTCATCCATTAGCCCGTGCAATTTTTACTGCCCTTGTTTTTATGAGACAAACAAATCAGCTGTCTATACCTGCCTGAAATATAGACTTGCTCAACTGGGCCCCAAGCCTTCCGTCCACTCACAATATGTCAAGAGCCGGGTGAAGTGAACCCAGGCTCTAGAGCAGGGGGCAGAGTGAATCTGCCAGTCTCATGGGGTATTCCCCACTGTCCCGTTACCTTCGGTAAATCTCAGTGCTTTACGATTAGGTGCATAAAATGAGTCATAGATCTAGACGGTAAATAAGCGCTTGTCAGTAGGGCTGACGCCAGGTCCGCCCCCTCCTCTGCCAGATAGTCCCTCTGTCCACTGACCATCAGACTGCTGCTATTGAGCTAGGGTTAAAAAGGTGCTCATAAATAACACTAATATTTCCCTCAGGGCAAATATGGTGCCACCCAGAGTCATGCTTGCATCAACCGATCAAATAAAATTGTGCAGAATTATAGGAAGAGGACTGTCAGCCTAGAAACAATATTTGAGGTCTTTCTTTCTTTTTTAAAAAAAATATTTTTTAAAACTGCTGGTGCACTCTGTCTTTCCAATTACTTCATCCAGACAGGAAATACAAGAAGTTATCAGATCAATCCATCTCACATATCTTCAAACTGTATGCTGTACTCCAAGACACTGATGTCTTTTAATGGACCTTCAATCCATACTGGAAATTAAGCATGCAAAATTTCCCATTAAGTAACTCCACTTACAGTGTATTTACTCCAGTTGTTGTTTGTGTACTTGTCAGAATCACTCCTCGACGAGATGTGAGCAACAATAAGACTTGGGGCGTGGTGTGTGGAGGGTTGGGGGCGCGTATTCTCCAAATGTACTAACAAAATGATGGACACTTCCTCAGCAGCGGCAGCTAATCATTGCAGCCGATTCGTTTACACTGGTCCAGAATGACTCCCTGAATGACCACCTTTGCATATTAAATAGACAAATAGACAAGCAGGGCGCACACGGCTAGAGGACATGAGAGCAGTGACACATCAGCAGTGTCATGATCGCTCATCATGCTAAATATTTGAATGAAAACAGTGGGTGGCTGCTTGCTAATTGTTAATTCCAAATTTGACAGATCTGCTTCACAGCCAGCAGCTAAGTACTGTTTGATTCAGCATAACTGCATGATGAAGAGCACTACATGTGTTGACCCTAAAATGGAGACAGTA